>NW_026606196.1:2342500-2345000 GCF_029834395.1 Sorex fumeus | reverse complement strand
CACCCCCGCACCCCGCCACGGACGGCGAGGGGAGGGAGGACGGGTGGAGGGGTCGGGAGGAATGAGGAGCGGGAAAGATCCGCCGGACCACCGGCACAGCCAGCCACGCGCCGCCGGGTTGAATCCTCCGGGCAGACTGCGTGGACGCCACCTGTTTACCTCTTAACGGTTTCACGCCCTCTTGAACTCTCTCTTCAAAGTTCTTTTCAACTTTCCCTTATGGTACTTGTTGACTATCGGTCTCGTGCCGGTATTTAGCCTTAGATGGAGTTTACCACCCGCTTTGGGCTGCATTCCCAAGCAACCCGACTCTGGGAAGACCCGGGCCCGGCGCGCCGGAGGCCACGATCGGCCTCACACCATCCACGGGCTGGGCCTCGATCAGAAGGACTTGGGCCCCCCACGAGCGGCCCCGGGGAGTGGGTCTTCCATACGTCACATGTCCCGTGCCCCACCGAGGGGCGGGGATTCGGCGCTGGGCTCTTCCCTGTTCACTCGCCGTTACTGAGGGAATCCTGGTTAGTTTCTTTTCCTCCGCTGACTAATATGCTTAAATTTAGCGGGTCGCCACGTCTGATCTGAGGTCGCGCTTTGGAAGGCGGGGTGTGGCGGGGCCCCCCCGCCGCCCCGCCCCTGGCCCTCGGATGCGCCGCGTGCCGAGTCCGGGACGGGGGGCGGGGGGCGACCCTCCCCCGCACCCCAGAGAGAGAGAGCGAGCACGAGAGAGCCGCCGAGAGACGGGGAGTGGAGGAGGCGGAGATGGAGCGACGGGCCACCCAGGGCCCCGGGGGTCGGGGGTCGGCAGACGACCCGACGACTCCCGGGGGCGGCGACTCGCGGCCACGGGCTGGTCCGACCACGCCCGCCCACCCGCGGGCCCGGCGCCGCCCCCCCACCCGACCTCCCGGCCCCCGGAGGAGCGGAGGGAAGCGGAGGGGGGGGGAAGAGATGCTGGGGAGCCGCGGGGGTGTGGACACACCGGGAACACAAGCCAGCGGAACTGCCGAGTGAGGCGGGGCACGGACGCGCGGTCGGGCCGACCCGGCCGGGGACCCCGATGAGGGGGGGCCGGAGGCCTGCGCCGCTGCGGAGGGCGGAACGCCCCGCGACCCGGGAAGGGGAGAGGTGTGCGATGGCAGGCGGGCACCGCGGCGTACCGCGGACCGCCTATCAGGGGCACGCTTCCCCCCCGGGAAGCAGGGCGAGCCGCACGTGCGTGGCAACGCGGAGTCCCCCCCTCGGGGCCACCGGGTCGGGGCTGGTGAGCCGGCCGTGGCCGGGATGGGGGGCGCGCGGGAGACCGCGCGCGGGCCCCGCTCCCCCCGCGGGGGGAGGGAGGGTGACCACGCGCGGAGGCGGGCCACGGGGGGACAGGACGAGTCCCGCCCCCGTGAAAGACCCGGGGCGCACCGCCCCCCGACCTGCCCCTACACCTGGACGGCCACGTGCGGCACGAGGATCGACCCCCGAGTGGACCGAGAAGCACCGTGGAGGCCGCGGGAACACCGGCAGCGCGACGGCTCCGCGCTCGCGCCCCCGCCTTCAGCGGGGTGGCCGGCGGCAGCGAGCCAGAGCCGCCGCTACCAACCGCAGTCTCTCGTCTGCTGCCACTTAGGGGGACAGAGGGACCCCGAGCCGTCGGGCACGGGCCCTTTGAGAGGAAACCCCCAGCTGCGCACCCCCGCGGAGCGCAGACACCTGCGGGGGGCAATTGATCGTTAAGCGATGCTCAGACAGGCGTAGCCCCGGGAGGAACCCGGAGCCTCAAGTGCGTTCGAAGTGTCGATGATCAATGTGTCCTGCAATTCACATTAATTCTCGCAGCTAGCGGTGTTCTTCATCGACGCACAAGCCGAGTGATCCACCGCTCAGAGTCGTACTGGTTTTTTGACCGCTTGCGCGGGCATCGCTGGCTCCGGCACAGCGGGCACCGGAGAGCCCATGCCTCCGGCCGGGCCAGACTTGAACAACGAGACCAGACTCGGTTGGGTCGGGAGAGGTTTCACCCACGAGGGGGTTGAGCCCAGACGTCCGACACCGCGCACGCACGGTGAGGCGCGGGGTCAACCCCCACAGGCGCCCGCGGGGGTTCCCCGCCCCCGAAACAGTCCTCACCCGCCGGGCCCCGGAGATGGCCGCCGCCGCCGCCGCCACCCCCGACACCCAGACACCTCGCCCCGGTGCGGACCGGCCCCCCCTCTCAGGCGGGAAGGCGCGCCAGGATGGGCGTGAGCCCGTCCCGATGGCTCCCGAGGGAGGGACGCCAGGGCAGAGGCGGGTGGGGGAGGGACGACGCCGCCGCTGCCGCCGCCGACGAGACGGATGACACCCGGGGGGAACTGGCGGGGAGAAGGCCGGGGCAGGGTCTGGAGGAGCCGGGGCTCCCCAACGGGCGCATCCGCCCCAGAGCCCGAGGCGGACGGGCAGGCCCCCGAAGGGTCTTTAAACCTCTGCGCCAGAACGTGCTAGGTACCTGGGACAGGGTGGGGGCGATGCGCCC